>NC_081134.1:43808054-43820554 GCF_958295425.1 Solea solea | reverse complement strand
AACCGCAGGTGGCACCTACAGTCATTTCCAATAGGTCTAGTCCAATAATTATGGAATTAAATTTGTGTCAATACACTTTTTAAGAAGCAAACAACACTTTATGAATTAAGCAAACAAAAATGAACCACAAAATCAAAATACACAAATTGTAAATAAAATATCGATTCAATCATTCAAAAATATTTTATTTTCCTGGAACTTATAATTGTAAGTATCATTCAGAACAAAACATATTATCTTTGGGTATTCCTGTATCGACAGCCTGCCACTCATGTTAATTCATACAATGTTTTTTTTTGTTTCAGCAGGTTTGAATCCTCAGACTGATGATTTTATAGGCCAAATATTCTGGATGAAATATTGTTTTATTCAGTCACATCATGTCAAATTATTCTTCTTCTTTTCCTTTCGGCTGCTCCCTTCAGGGGTCGCCACAGCCAATCCACCTCCTCCATCTAACCCTGTTCTCTGTATCCCCCTCTCTCACACCAACTAACTTCATGTCCTCTTTCACTACATCCATAAACCTTCTTTGTGGTCTTTCTCTAGACCCAGCATCCTTCTACCAATATACTCACTCTCCCTCCTCTGTACATGACCAAACCATCTCATTCTGGCCTCTCTGACCTTATCTCCAAAACATCTAACGTGCTGTTCCTCTGATTGACTCATTCCTGATCCTATCCATCTTCATCACTCCCAAAGAGAACCTCAACATCTTCATCTCTGCTACCCCTTCATCTCTGCCTCTGTCTCTAGACCATACAGCATCGCTGGTCTCACCACTGTCTTGTATATCTTTCCTTTCATTCTGGCTGATACTCAAATTATAGTCAAATATAATAATGTCAAATTATTCATTCACTGTAAATGAATCTCCTCCATAATATATCGTTTGGGTCAAATACAAAAACAATGGAGATAAAAGCGCGTAAGAGAGGCTGTCACGGTGAGTAGCTCATTTTTCTCTTTTGCTTTTATTGCCAGTGAGCAAAGTAAACACACAACAGATCACTGCTTCATAGCCCAGCCACCCAAATATAGATTTCACTCCCTGCGTTAAGTATGGAAAAGATCTGTCTGTCACAAGATGGACGGCTTTCCACTCACTTCTGATTTGAATACCCAAATCGACGTTGCGCCATGCGGCGCCTCTCGCCGAGTCGAGACAACAAAAAAGTCAGTTAAATGGTAGCAATTGATGTGACAGGCATTGAGTAAGGTGATTTCTATGGTAACAATCCTCAGGAACATTTTCATTTCCTGCATCAAATGGGTAAAAATATAGCTGTGATAATTAGCACTGTGTGCAAAGCTTAATGTGTGTGTGTGTGGTTTTTGTGGAACCTGCTTGAAAGAACTTCAGAAAGCCTGGAGGAAAAAACCCAGTTTGGTGTTTTACGACATCTCACCACTCTCTCTGCTGTCAGTCAGCATTAGGGGCTGTATTTGCTCGCTGTATTTTTCTTTTGTAATCTAAAGCACCGTCCTTTTAAAACCACTCTGCTAATTACTTTATTTAATCAGGTGCTGGCCAAGAAATAATTTTTCTAGCCCAGAGCTAATTTTGAAACAGTATCAATGGCTTCTGAATATCAGTATGAGATTAGAATAAGCTTTTATAGTTAATCCCGGAGGCGTTGGTGTTTGTGCATTTCAAGGCGTGGACACTACAAAATCACGAGGACTCTGATGCATTGCACCTGAGGATAATCTGCAAACTGCCGCAATTAGAGCGACAAAGCAAAGCGGAGTGTAATATTTTAATAAGGAAAATTGAGCCGCACCTCAGAATCCACACCGTCCTCTCCTTTGCTGACCTGCACCTGTTCCTTCCAACCCCTCTCTTCTTTCTCCGCTCTGAATTACAGAAACTAAGCACAGGGCTGCAAGTGGTGTTTAAAGGAACACCCCCCCCCCCCACACACACACCCAAATTAAAGAAAAAAAAAAGTTGGCAAAGAAGGTGAAAAGGGAAAATCAAAGCGGAATCGGCAGAATGTGTACTTTCAGAAGCCGCGGCACAGTTGAACCGAGCAGACCCGAGTCCTGTGAAAAGAAACGGAGACAGCCTGAATGCAAATTAAATCCCCCTCATTCCTGCAAATATTGTCTTAGCCATTAGTGCGGGCTTGACTAGAAAGGAGTGGTCCTACTCATTGTCACTGGGCCAGGGAGAAGTCAGGGGAGGAATTCTATTCAGTGACTGTCTTGGGGGCTCGGTGCACTTGGGCACTTGTTTGGTACCATTCAAACGCCACAGACCGTGGCAACAAAGACAGCTTTCAGCGTACCTCACTGTAAAAGCATGTGAAAAAGAAGAAAGGAGTCGGATAGGAGGTGGGAGAAAGAGGGATAGAGGGGGGGGCGAAGAGCGGGCGGAGGGGGGTAGCACAGAAAAGTTTAGGTGTGGGTCCAGAGTGGAACTGGGCCTGTTTGTTGTGTTTGAATCGACCAGTTTATTTTTGCTAGGTGGGATACTGGAGCACTCCATGCAGCGAGCACAATCCACTCCACTGAGTGAGGAGCTGCGGATCTTCCACACAAACACATGTGCCCCCCCCCCCGGTCTGTCTTCACGTACTAACCCCGAGAGACAGAAACAGCCATTTCAGCATAAAAGCATACCTGTCTTTTTCCTCCTCCAAAGCTGTTTGTGCATATTTATGTATTTACAGCTGGCCTCTGCTTTTTGCATCATCTCCAGTTGCTGTTTTGCTCTTAAACTTCATCGTCAGGCCAGTTTGTGGTGTGCGTTTGACCTGGAATGCTTTGCAGGTAACGTGTTTTGAGAAAGAGCACATATATCTGAATGACGGGGCCCCCATTTTCTTCGCATTCTACGGTCTTCTGCTGCATCCATTGGCCCTTAAACCAAACATCCCCAATCACAAATAGATTATTTGTGTTTGAGTCCCCATGAGAAAGGTCACTCTGCAGTGCACAAGTGAATGAACAGTCTCTGAGCCGGCAAGGCCTCGCATGTTACCCAACACTGACGAAGACTATCGCGGAGAGACACCTCACCATGTGCATACATGGGAGTGAAGGAGTCCGTAAAGAAATAAGGCACAGGTTTGTGTGTATAGGTGCAGTCAGGGTGTGTGCAGAAAGCAGAATAGCCCTTGGCATCCCTGATTTGTTTTGACTGGTGCGTTCACAGCAGCTGCATGGGCAAGGAAGGGCCCGGTCGAGGTAAAACAACCAAATTCTTACTTTTCTTATTCTTTTCTTTCACTCCGCCTCCTCTCCTGTCTTTGCAGAGATGGCTCCCAGCCAGCCAGCTGTATAATCAAGCCCTTCAGTTATACTTTATTGACAGATGCTACCTCTAGCCCTGGTTCGGGGAATACGGTTTGTTTTTGAACCTCTGGGAAAGATTGAATTCCAATGGCAGGGTGATATATGCTTCGGAAGACTTTGTTAATGTTGGACTGCAGCTGCATGGTAGTGGTTCTGGAATGCTGTCCTTCATTTTGTCAAGAGGGAGAAGCTTTTAAACTTGGGGAGGGGGAACAATAAAGAAACAAGTGCAGTGTTGGGGGGGAGTCACCTGAAATTTTAAACTGTTGCAAGGTAAAGTTTCATTTCCTGAAGGCAGACTAGTGTAAATCATAAATGTTTCTGTCAGTTTCATAGACTGAATATAAAAAATGGAGATAGTCTCCAGGTCCCCAAAAAGGAAGCCAGTGTGGAAGTGCCTGAAAGCTGTGCTCTCTTTCATGGCCATCAGAGGGTGACTCTACTCGACTTTATAACATCAGTAAACATTATTTATAGTATCAATAACTACTTTCAGGCATTATTCATACAGTACAATGTCCATATAGATAAAATAAACATATATAAACAAATAAATTAAGCATGCACTGCATAAAAAGTGTCTTACTCAAACACGTCTGGTTTTAAGAAAACCAAGATGGAGCTTGTTTGGTAGTTTGTCACATTTTGAATGAAGACACATTCTAAATTGAGTGCTGCAAGACTGTAGACTTGAATGTAAAGGTGACTGCATGTTCTTATAGGCTACAAGGTTCTAATTAGGTGGATGTACGTCATGCTGCCTGTGCTTGTTAAGTGGTTTAGTCGAAGCGACAGAGCTTGGAAAGTCCATTTGTTTTTGACTCTGCTTTTATTTGTAACCAACAGTGTTTGTTGATTTCCTTTAAGTTTTAAGTAAACAGTTAATGGCTTTTTCCGTGGGGGGTTAAGTGTCTTGCCCAAGAACACATCGACCCACAACCTTCAGCATTGAAAAACAACATGCTTGAATGTCTATAGTTAAAGTGACAATATCCAATATAATTTTACTCTCTGATATATAAATTCAGCTCCTTTGTAAAACACCACCTCATAGTTTCCCATGTACAGCCTCGAGCTACAGGGGAAAAAAACAACCGAGCACATTTTCAATTACTGCATGTGCTCTTTGCATTTATTTCATGTATGTCAGCCAAAAACAAAAATAATAATCACGTGAACAGAGGAAGGCAGAGGGTGCCAAGACAATCTAAGGCAAAGGAGACGGCACGTCAGTGTCAGTGACAGATGGGATGGAGAGGCTGACTCCTATATCTTCTATCTCTTCCTGCCAGCCTGTTGGTTCACTCCTTGTCAGTGCCTCCATCATGTTTGGTGGCGGGGTCTTTCACTCTTTGCTGTTGCTATGGAGTGATGCACATTTACAGCACACAGTGACATGAGAAACGACAGTACATTCACATTGTTTTTCCATACGTTCACATACTGTAGTGCAGTGACACAGGTTTGCAAATGTGCTGCTCTGGATTCCCACATTTGAGAGGTGAAAGTGAGTGGAAACGGCACTAAGTACCATCTGTTATTCCTCCTGTGAGTCAGCGAGTTACTATATGTAGTGTGGAGCTTTTTCTTTGAGAAAACATGACTTTAAAATTATATCATGAGGGCCACAACTATACAGAAAAATTAGGTAATAGCCAAGACAATGAGGTTTTGAAGCCTGGCTATTAACTTTCATTAACCCAATTATTTTAATAATGTAATTCTATTACATAAACAGTGAACACATTTAATGTAAGCCTAAAGAAAACAGAGCCTGTCTGAGGAGTATAACTACAATTATTATTTGGTGCCAGAGCACAAGGATTTATTTCAGCATGAAAACAGAAAAGAAACCAAACCCAGTGTTATAAAAGATCCAGGTTTTTATTATTGGTTGGTTTGACACATTTTTGCTGTGCAACGAGGGATTTTTATTTATATATTTGACACTTCCAAATAAAGCCGTTTGTATGCGGAAATGTAGTCGCTCGTTTCCAGAATGACTGATTGAACTGCTCGTGTTTCCTTTGCCTGCGCGTTACCATAACTTTGCTATTACACCGATGAGCACGATTTTATCAGAAATAATAGACATTGTGTCCAAACATACCAAAAATAAGACCCCCGTTATGATATATATCCTTTAAGTGTGCACACTTGTGGTGACTCATAATGTCTGCGTCTGGTTTTGAAATTGTTACCAACGTGAGTGAGAGAAAGGAGTGGGGTGCAAGATTCCAGAAAAGTCTTGTTGACATCTGTGTTTTTCCACTTAGGGAGACGCGCTGCCAAAACACAGGAACACCTCAAACCCACATCCAGTATCCGCTCCTACTGTGGCTTTGTGTTCATAAAAATACAGCAATCCTCCCTCCATAAACGCCAGCAGACACTGGGCTTGGAAAGCATAATTAAAGTCATTTCTAAATATGTCTTTGGTACAGGTGTGTGGTGGAGACACACCTGGACATATAACCTGGAGTATATATATATATATATATCATCATTTTCTCTCTCTGCCTCTCTCTTTACTCCTCCACCCTCTCGCCTGCTGGCATTGGCTATTTCCCTTCCAGCAATGAAAGGATTATATCTGACATGTTTAAGGAAGTGGGTTCGGCAGGCGATGTAGACAAGGCAGGCAATGAGAGACACACGCGCGCACACACACACACACACACACACACAGGTGTGCGCACATTCCTGATACCAGCCTTGACTCAGTAACCTTGTATACTGGAGCAGGTTTTGACGACGTGTCTGTCTGTCAAAGAAGAGCTGAAATTAATCTGTGTGCAAAGAGGACGAGGGAGATGAGGCAGGGAGGGTTTAGCATTAACGGCGTTATCATTACAGATGGCGGCGGGACGACGGGGGAGGACGGCGGCTGTTTGTAAACTGATCGTTGTGGGGGAATTAGTTTTGCTTCATTAGGAGGAAGCGTGAGGACAGGTGAGATATTTATTTACGCTGCTGCTGCTGCTGCTGCTGGTGATGATGGTTGGAAGGAGTTAGACGCTATGTTTACGTGAGCAAAATGTTTTCATTCCATTCCATTCATTCATTCATTTGTTCCATTTTAGTGTGCGTACACATGCATCAAGCATTCAGTTGAAATGGAGTATTTTGATATGCGGATAGTTGGAATTCTCTGGAAGTAGAAGCAGAAGAAGAAGCTTATCGTCCGTAATAAACAAACACTACTATCTGTGACTTTAATGATTAATGTTTGTTTCATTATTCTGTTTTGGATACAGATGATCCACTGTGGCGACCCCTAAACAGAGAAGCCGAAAGCAGATGTTTTTCATGTATTCAGTTTCAGCCACGACAGTAAAACTGCTGTAAAAGGTGTCGTTTTATATATATATATACATATATATATATATATATTATATAATATTGCATATACGTGACACTGAACAACTGAGTTTGTGAGTCGTTAGAGTGTGAACACTCAAATGTGCTGACATGACACAAAGCAGCAGCGACCGCACATGCCACACGTTCAGTGTGGATTAGGCCTCAGACCTTCACTTGTCTCCTTTGGAACTGCACATGTCTGCCAAGAGCATGACAAATGACACTTAGGAGGAAGAGGAGAGTAAACACACTCTCGAGCTCTGGTTTAGCGCGGCCCAGCCAGACCCACTTCATCTTCTGTTTCACCACAACCAAGCCAAATTCCTGGAAAATGACTTAATAGTGGGGTACAATGCCAAATGATTATTCGAAGCGAAATTACAGCAAGAAAAGTACACACCAGAGGAGGGTTGGGTCTTGATGACTTGGCTCACTTTTCTCAACAGGTGAAATCACAGAGTATAAATCACAAGCTTTCCTCTGTCATCTGACACTTTTGATAATGATCCTTCTACAGAACTGTAAAGTAAACAAATGTCTCTTTCCTTCAAACTATTGCCAAATGACTTGACACATTTGAAAGTGATGTGTTGTTCTTTTCAAAGACAAATGGAGGCGACGGCAACATTCACATGTGACGTGAGATGTGACATCATTTCTGTTCATGAAGACCAAATCGAGGCAGAGTAAGAGCATGTTATGTTCAAGGATTCAAACTGCGATTCGAACCGACAACCGCCTTTATTACCAATCACATCTTCTGACAAAATCTCTCCGTCCATTTCTGTCACTTGACACATTTAAACGTGTCGCACAGCAGAGTATAAATCAGGCGTGAGAGATAGAGAAACAGGGGAATAGAGAATACGAGAGGAAGCAAGGATACTTTCACACATTCCCCAGCAAGAACCCAAGACAGTAATTGTAGACAAACGTGTCCAAAACTCAGGGAGCTGTCTACATCCGACATCCTGTGCTTTCAGTCAAGTTTTTATCCCAGAGACAGAGAACAAATGGCAGGAACTGTAGAGCCAGGACGTGCTGAGGGGCTCCTTAAGTCTGCGTGCCCAAACTTGTTGCCCCCTCCATTACCCTAGAGCAAAGCTTTTTCCACTGTTGATGCAGACAGGAACCACACTACCTCTCTAAACCAACAACCCCTCTATTCATCAAATTTTATATGAAGTCGCGGGCTGTAAATCAGTGTTCTAAGGAGAGACCGAGGAGAGAAGAGGATGGTGTTTAAAGAAAGTTCAGAGAGTCTTTGAAAATCGTGCATCGTCACTAACAGGTGTTTTGATTTATGGTATTTGTGTTTGATTGGGGCATTTCACTGATTCACATGAAAGGGAAGGTGAATGGATGTTTTCACTCACTGTGGACAAGGAGAAAACACGGTCAATGTTTTTATTCTTCTTACACTTTGCACCTGGCAAAAACATTTTAAACACTCTGCTGTGGTATTGTTGGGGTTCAACAGCAAGACGCTAAAGGGATTTTGTTTCTCTTAATCAGGTATTTCAATGTTTTGTACCACACTACTGGCATTTCTGTTGATTGACTACTTAACTCTACCACATGGGTTGAATTTCCTACAGACATTGGATCATTTATCCAAACAATGTTGGGGCATATCTGGCTGAAAAGTTAATATTTGGGGTTAGTGAGAAACATATTGACAATTACTTTTGCAATTGTCATAAAATTTGGTTTTGGTATAGGTTATGGTTACCAAGAAATGAATCACACTGACTCCAATCACCTCAGTTTTACCCCAGAACCACCAGCAGATGAACATTTTTGGTTTAGGCTGATATGTCTTGACACATGTCGTGTCAGCCTGGAATGTTGTGAAATAAACTTTTAACCCCGAAATGTGCTTGTTTATAGGAGATGAGTAAGTTGCCTGCTGCTGTGCAAAGTGGTAAAATGGATAAGTGTAATTTATTGGTTTGAGTTTCTGCCAGCATCAGAATCTTATTGTGTAAAAAAAAGCCATTTATTTATTCATTCTGATTTGTAGATACTGAATGAGCGAGAGAAAACTTCAAATTATGTTATGAAATAGCAAAATATGTTTACATTTACACAACAATACTTACTGAATGAGTTAATAGGAGTGATCTTTCTTCTTTTAATAAGCAGACACGGTTGTTAACAAGTGGTCACTGCGGAGGAAGAGCACTGACTTTAACACCACGCTTCACAAATGCACAGTCCCTCACTTAAATACGTTAACATGGTCGGTCGCGTACAGCTGCTTCTGCCGTGATGAGATAAGAAGGTGGCCTCGCTCTTGACATCTGTCTTCATGTCAAAACACGACTCCGCAAACATACTATGATTATATTATAAGAATATAGCTTAATATAAGGTACCGTATATGATTAAAATGTCAAACATGATCATAATAAGCATAATTGCCAATCTCAGCCGACATGGGGCGAAAGGTAGAGAACATCTTGGACAGATCGACAGTCCATCACAGCCATTCACTCTCAAGCTATTATTGCCTGCTCTGCCTCCCCCCCCCCTGTTGTAACGGCCCTGGCTGTTCTGAATGTCCTCGTTACATTAAACCCTGAGTTGATGAATGCCACACACCCACACTCCTCCAGGGTTCACTAGTTTTCTGTGTGACATACGACAAGAACTCCAAAGAGAGCTTTTTAACATAGCAGCACCTCCCCCTCACACTCATGATTCAAATGCTGCGTAAAAAAGAGGATTTAAAACATTATTAGCTGTAAAAGTTTAGCTGTAAAATTAAATCTCACTCACATAAACTAAACTATAAATAAAATGAAAAGCAAGCTAAGATCGAGGTCACCCTTCTAAAGTCTCCAATTTATCTTTTTACGTCTTCTCTTTGGTTCCATATAAAGTACAAACTAAATTAACACTCTTAAAGTGAGGTGTGTTGTAATGGGATGATCTTTTTCAAGTTTATGGCTGTTAGTCTTGGCATTCTTTTCTGTTTTTGATTTAGTGTCTAATGGTAATAGAGTGTGGTTCTGGTAAATACCACAGCTGTCCACTCAGAAGTGAGTGTCCTGTGGACTGTTAACCAGTGAGGCTAAAATAGACCTTGGTTTGTTTTACTTGTTTGAACAGAAGCTGCGGCCTCTTCATTTTGTGGTTTTCCAGCCAAGCTCCTGTTTTCTCTCGCTCTATATATAATCCCAAACACCACTACCTCATCTTAGTCTCTTTGTGCTATTGTAACACAAATACAGCCTACATATTTTTACAATTTAAGTGAAAGGGGAACATCTACAGAACTTTAATTACTAATAGTAATTTCTTAAAACTACATGCCATTGAGAAATTGGTGCAATCAATCATAGAAATGTACCCCTGCCAGTTTTTATTCAGCTCACACAAATACTGTAAAACAATTAGTGCGGTCTGTCATTAATGTGTCAGCGGTTCTGTTGCTGCAGTCATTAACACTGAGGAGACCTTTGTAAAAGGCCAGAAACAACGCATATTGTTTCATTCCACAAAAGAGCAGTTAAGTACAACACATGTTAAACTGGAGCAGTGAGGAAAAAGAAAGAAAAAAAACCCTCTGAGCCCTTGAATGTTAAAATCAGTGAGCAGCTTCTCATGAAAACAAACTTGACTTATGGAAAGCTCTGATAAAGTGGAGCAAAGAGCTGACTAATACCTTCAGCTGTCAGCCTAATGATGCATTGCCTCGAAGTCGGTGCTACTTTAATGACCTAAAGCGTGGACAGATTATTTGCAAAGGAAAAAAAAAAGAGAAGCACTTGCTGTCAAAACTGTGCCTGAGCGAAGGAATCAGCAGCACCTCATCTGTTTTCCACTAACGTGCTGAAAGAGAAATCACAAGTCCATGTGTCAATTGGAGCAGATTGAATTTAGCGGATGTGTGCTAAACGGCTGGGCCTCTGGAGTACTAAATAATGATTCCCAGTCGATCCTCGCTCGCACGGTGTGGGAGTGCAGTCTGAATGGAAAATGGAAAAGTCTTCTGTCCAAACAACAGCCTGTACCGCCGTCTCCGCCGCACACCCTGGGCGTCTGTCATCAGCCGTTCACATTGTTTTTGAACAATTGGCGCTAATTTGCCATCTGGTTGCGGTAGCCTTTGTTGGGTGGGAAGGGAAGCATTGTGTAGTTATCAATGGCGAGTCCACTCAGAGGGCCACTAGTGGACGGACAGACCAGGAGACAATGCTCTTTATCTCAACTCTTTGCTTCACTTTATTGGCATGACTGTTTATCAGACAATTTACAACAGAATAAGAATAATTATGCATCCAAACTAGATTTACAATGAATTACTTGATCTTTAAAGCCAAATATCACAAGAACTTCAAGCTCCCAGTTGTTTTCCTGGATCAGATCAGGAAGAAACTTAGTCTGATAGTAGAGTTGTATAATCTTGCATACACATACCACTCGTCATTTTAATCCCATGAGTTTTGACAGAGTTTTTCTTCACAGTTTTGCCAATTTTAAGAGGGGATTTCTTGAAAATGTGATATTTCTTTGTGATGTCATCATAGATTCTTATCTAAAATACTCATCATCAAAGGATTATCACAAAAAGTATGATTGAGTTGTCAAAAACTGTTGACAGAATCTTGCTAACAGAAGGAAAATTACAAACAAATTAGTCAAAAACATGTACACGCACTTCAAAACTCTGGCTGTTTTTAAAATAATAAAACAAAGTAAATACATTCTGATAAAGGGTTAGGGATAGGTCCAAAGTATTTGGGAGCCGCAGGCAACAGAACAGAAGCAAATGAAGACAAATACATTACATGACTGTCAGTCAGAGGGTTGACTTACTGTCACACGATCATTACTCAGTCCAAGATCACTACTGTAAGGAATCCCAGACTACTATGTTAGAATTTTGAATGAGTTATTTTTGCACACACACCAATTAGTGATAGTGAATTAGACCATAGCATTTAAACCGTCCTTTTTACTGAACTGGGCACAGGATCAATAGGTATCTGCCTACTGCTATGGGAGCTGAGGGGCACTCCAGCCCTTGACATGTCCCGGTATTTGAACTGGAAACCCTCCTGTTACAAGCCCAATTCTTCTCCATTGTCCACAGGCTGTCTATGTGTTGTCTGTCTTAAAAGCATGTGCACACATGGGAAATGATGCATGAATCCAGGATTAATGTCTGTTCATTTTAGGCTGGCATTTAAGCTTTTATTGTTGTTGTGCTGTCTGTGATCTCTATCACCAGCTGCCGCCACCCCCTGTCCTGGTCTCTGATTGGCTGGGGTGGCTTGAGTCATCACACATTTTGATCACATTTTTAAGATTGGGTTCTATGATGCATTGGCGGTTCTCAGCAGGCCATGTCTTTGAATATTTTACAATTCGTAACTGTAACTGACTACCAATCCTGAGCAGATTAGGCACCAAAACGCAACTGGCAAACCTTGTTAGTGGTCTGTTAATAATGTAGTTTGCATATTAGATGGTTTTCAACCATGGTGTCACTACAAGTATATATTTAAATATAATGTGACTTGGCATGATGTAAACATAAAATGAAACTGCTGACAATGAAGGTTTCTGGATTAGACACACTGCCACAGTGTTTACCTTAACAAAACACTTTTTAACCTACACTATATTCTGTACCGTTGCTTTAAAATACCCTATTATATAGCAAATATGTTGAATTAAACAGTCAAAATTACTCACCACAGCAGCACAACGTTGCAGATGTTAAAATTCTGCCTCTGTTTCGTGGTGAGCAGAAATGAGCCCTTCATCTGAAAACTGGCTCTGTCAAGCAAAACTATCAGACCTGTCTGAGGGAGCGTTTGTTT